>NW_026575440.1:267500-309967 GCF_028641065.1 Leucoraja erinaceus
GATTCATTCCAAGTACAGTATGGAGCAACACAACTTTGTAATTAAGCCGATTTACGGACAGGGCGATGGGTGTGGTGAGAAATGAAGCAGGTATATCAACTGGTTCGGCAATTTGAGCGCCCTGGCGAGGAAAATACTACAAAAAGTAGTAAACACTGCCCAGCCCATCATCGGCTCTGACCTTCCTTCCATCGAGGGGATTTATCGCAGTCGCTGCCTCAAAAAGGCTGGCAGTATCATCAAGGACCCACACCATCCTGGCCACACACTCATCTTCCCGCTACCTTCAGGTAGAAGGTACAGGAGCCTGAAGACTGCAACAACCAGGTTCAGGAATAGCTACTTCCCCACAGCCATCAGGGTATTAAACCTGGCTCGGACAAAACTCTGAACATTAATAGCCCATTATCTGTATTTGCACTTTATCTGTTTTATTTATTCATGTGAATAAGTTAGGTCTTTATTCTCTGGAGCGCAGAAGGTTAAGGGGGGACCTGATAGAGGTCTTTAAAATGATGAGAGGGATAGACAGAGTTGATGTGGACAAGCTTTTCCCTTTGAGAATAGGGAAGATTCAAACAAGAGGACATGACTTCAGAATTAAGGGACAGAAGTTTAGGGGTACATGAGGGGGAACTTCTTTACTCAGAGAGTGGTAGCGGTGTGGAATGAGCTTCCAGTGGAAGTGGTGGAGGCAGGTTCATTGGTATCATTTAAAAATAAATTGGATAGGCATATGGATGAGAAGGGAATGGAGGGTTATGGTGTGAGTGCAGGCAGGTGGGACTAAGGGAAAAAAATTGTTCGGTACGGACTTGTGGGGCCGAGATGGCCTGTTTCCGTGCTGTAATTGTTATATGGTTATATGTTATATGTTATATGTGTGAATATATTTATATAACGGTATATGGACACACTGATTTGTTTTGTAGTCAATGCCTACTATGTTCTGTCGTGCTGAAGCAAAGCAAGAATTTCATTGTCCTATCAGGGACACATGACAATAAACTCTCTTGAATCTTGAACACGTTTTGGTCCTTTTTTTAAAAATTATTTTTCGTTTTTGTCTTATTCTTTTTGAGGTTTTTACCTAGTCACTCTTTGACTACACTATTTGTTAATTTAGGGGTTTACACATTCACTACTCCTTTCACTTTCTCTCTTTCTTGCTCTTTATAAAATAAAAAGAAAAATAAAGAAAAAACAGAGTGCCTTATTGAGAGGGAAATGGGCCAAATGCAGGAAGCTGGGGCTAGTGTAGGTGGGAGATGTTAGCTGGCATGGGCAAGTTGGGCCGAAGGGCCCGTCTCCACGCTGTTTCACTCTATGCCTCATAGAGCCCTTGCCTGTGTCCTCCATGATGCATAGAGTCTGTGAATATAGTTCTCAGCATTGTAGTGCATCAGTTACAGAGACAAAGTCCAAGTGTCCGCAATGGGGTAGAGGTGAATCGGACAGCACCCTAGCCTGTGGAAGGGATGTTCAGAAGCCTGATAACGGAGGGGAAGAAGCTGTTCCTGAGTCTGGTGGTGCGCGACTTCAAGCTCCTGCACCTTCTGCCCGATGGGAGTGGGGAGAAGAAGGAATTACCAGGGGTGGGATGTTTCTGTCTCCGCCCTGTCCCTGCACCGAGCCGTCACAGTGGATCAGTATCATTTCACCCCGCGGCAACATGCTTATTCTTTGGCAACCTCCCGAAACACACAAGTCTTTCTTGTACTCTTCTCTCTATCTCTCTCTCTCTCCCTCTCTTCCCTCTCCTTCCCCCTCTCCCTCCCCTTCTCTCTCGCTCTCCCTCTCCCCCCTCTCTCTCTCTTCTCTCTCCCCCTCTCTCCCTCTCTCTCCCCCTCTCCCTCTCCCCCTCTCTCTCTCCCTCTCTCTCTCTCCTCTCTCTCTCTCTCTCTCTCTCTCTCTCTCTCTCTCCCTCTCCCTCTCTCCCTCTCTCTCTCCCTCTCTCTCTCTCCCTCTCTCTCTCTCTCCCTCTCCCTCTCTCTCTCTCTCTCTCCCTCTCTCTCCACCTCTCCCTCTCCCTCTCTCCTCTCCATCCCCCTCTCCCTCCTTCCCTCTCTCACCAATTCTCTCTCTCTCCCCATCCCCTCTCTCTCTCTCCCTCGCCAATTCTCTCTCCCTCTCTCCCACTCTCTCTCTAATGCACGAGGGACCTATTGGTAGACGTGAGGTGCAAGATGAATATTCATCCTCATCTGTTGCTGAATGAACAGTGTGAACTGAGGATGTAGTTCTGGCAGTTTAGTTTAGTTTAGTTTAGTTTAGTTTAGTTTAGTTTAGTTTAGTTTAGTTTAGTTTAGTTTATTTTAGAGATACAGCGTAGAAACAGGCCCTTCGGCCCACCGAGTCCATGCCGACCAGCGACCCCCACACACTGACATTATCCTTCACCCACTAGGGACAATTTACATCTAACCTGAGGAAAGACATTCTTGCCATAGAGGGAGTACAGAGAAGGTTCACCAGGCTGACTCCTGGGGTGTCAGGACTTTCATATGAAGAAAGACTGGATAGACTCGGCTTGTACTCTCTAGAATTTAGAAGATTGAGGGGGGGTCTTATAGAAACTTACAAAATTCTTAAGGGGTTGGACAGGCTAGATGCAGGAAGATTGTTCCCGATGTTGGGGAAGTCCAGAACTAGGGGTCACAGTTTAAGGATAAGAGGGAAGACTTTTAGGACCGAGATGAGAAAAACATTTTTTACACAGAGAGTGGTGAATCTGTGGAATTCTCTGACTCAGAAGGTAGTTGAGGCCACAGTTCATTGGCTATATTTAAGAGGGAGTTAGATGTGGCCCTTGTGGCTAAAGGGATCAGGGGGTATGGAGAGAAGGCAGGTACAGGATACTGAGTTGGATGATCAGCTATGATCATATTGAATGGCGGTGCGGGCTTGAAGGGCCGAATGGCCTCTACTCCTGCACCTATTTTCTATGTTTCTATGTGTCTACACTTATACCAACCCAAGCCAATTAACCTACAAACCTGTACGTCTTTGGAGTGTGGGAGGAAACCGAAGATCTTGGAGAAAATCCACGCAGGTCACGGGGAGAACGTGCAAACTCCGTACAGAAGGCGCCCATAGTCGGGATCGAACCCAGGTCTAGACACAAAATGCTGGGTGGAGTAACTCAGCAGGTCAGGCAGCATCTCTGGATAGAAGGAATGGGTGACATCTCGGGTCGAGACCCTTCTTCAGACTGACAGTCCGGGGAAGAGAGAGATAAGGAAGGGTAAGGTGTAAAAACAACACATCAAAAGAGATGCAGATCATGGAAAACATAGAATATATCAGTGTTAGCTCGGAGAAGCTGACAACAAAGCAAACGCAGATAAAATGTAATCGGGAGACAGGCAGACTGGTCATAGAAACATAGAAACATAGAAAATAGTTGCAGGAGGAGGCCATTCAGCCCTTCGAGCCAGCACCGCCATTCATTGTGATCATGGCTGATCGTCCCCTATCAATAACCCATGCCTGCCTTCTCCCCATATCCCTTGACTCCACTAGCCCCTAGAGCTCTATCTAACTCTCTCTTAAAATCCATCCAGTGACTTGGCCTCCACTGCCCTCTGTGGCAGGGAATTCCACAAATTCACAACACTCTGGGTGAAAACGTTTTTTTCTCACCTCAGTCTTAAATGACCTCCCCTTTATTCTAAGACTGTGGCCCCTGGTTCTGGACTCGCCCAACATCGGGAACATTTTTCCTGCATCTAGCTTGTCCAGTCCTTTTATAATTTGATATGTTTCTATAAGATCCCCCCCTCATCCTTCTAAACTCCAGTGAATACAAGCCTAGTCTTTTCAATCTTTCCTCATATGACAGTCCCGCCATCCCAGGGACCAATCTGGTGAACCAACGCTGCACTGCCTCAATCACAAGGATGTCCTTCTTCAAATTAGGAGTAATTCCCTTCTTTTTTTTCTCATCTCAGTCCTAAAAGATTTCCCCTTTATCCTTAAACTGTGACCCCTTGTCCTGGACTTCCCCAACATGGGGAACAATCTTCCTACATCTAGCCTGTCGAACCACTTAAGAATTTTGTACGTTTCTATAAGATCCCCCCTCAATCTTCTAAATTCCAGCGAGTACCATCATGGAACTATACACTAAATGGATCGATTGTAATCATGTATTGTCTTTCCGCTGACTGGATAGCACGCAACAAAAAGCTTTTCACTGTACCTCACTGCACGTGGCAATAATCTAAATTAGAGTCATAGAGTGATACAGCGTGGAAACAGACCCTTCGGCCCAACTTGCCCACACCGGCCAACATGTCCCAGCTACACTAGTCCCACCTGCCAGCATTTGATGCATATCCCTCCAAACCTATCCCATCCATGTACCTGTCTAACTGTTTCTTAAATGTTGGGATAGTCCCAGCCTCAACTGCCTCCTCTGGCAGCTGGTTCCATACACCCACCACCCTTTGTGTGAAAATGTTACCCCTCAGATTCCTATTCAATCTTTTCCCCTTCACCTTAAACCTGTGCCCTCTAGTCCTCGATCCCCCTACTCTGGGCAAGAGATTCTGTGCGTCCACCCGATCTATTCCTCTCATGACCTTATACACCTCTATAAGGTCACCCCTCATCCTCCTGAGCTCCAAGGAATAGAGTCCCAGTCTACTCAACCTCTCCCTATAGCTCACACCCTCTACTCCTGGCAACATCCTCATAAATCTTCTCTTAGAAACATAGAAACATAGAAATTAGGTGCAGGAGTAGGCCATTCAATATGATCATGGCTGACCATCCAACTCAGTATCCCGTACCTGCCTTCTGTCCATAACCTCTGATCCCCTTAGCCACAAGGGCCACATCTAACTCCCTCTTAAATATAGCCAATGAACTGGCCTCGACTACACTCTGCGGCAGAGAGTTTCAGAGATTCACCACTCTCTGTGTAAAAAAAGTTCTTCTCATCTCGGTTTTAAAGGATTTCCCCCTTATCCTTAAGCTGTGACCCCTTGTCCTGGACTTCCCCAACATCAGGAACAATCTTCCTGCATCTAACCTGTCCAACCCCTTAAGAATTTTGTAAGTTTCTATAAGATCCCCTCTCAATCTCCTAAATTCTAGAGAGTATAAACCAATTCTATCCAGTCTTTCTTCATAAGACAGTCCTGACATCCCAGGAATCAGTCTGGTGAACCCTCTCTGCACTCCCTCTATGGCAATAATGTCCTTCCTCAGATTTGGAGACCAAAACTGTACTCAATACTCCAGGTGTGGTCTCACCAAGACCCTGTACAACTGCAATAGAACCTCCCTGCTCCTATACTCAAATCCTTTTGCTATGAAAGCTAACATACCATTCGCTTTCTTCACTGCATGCATAGTTTCAATGACTGGTGTACCATGACACCCAGGTCTCGCTGCATCTCCCCTTTTCCTAGTCGGCCACCATTTAGATAATAGTCTGCTTTCCTGTTTTTGCCACCAAAATGGATAACCTCACATTTATCCACATTATACTGCATCTGCCAAATTTTTGCCCACTCACCCAGTCTATCCAAGTCCACTTGCAGTCTCCTAGCATCCTCCTCACAGCTAACACTGCCCCCCAGCTTAGTGTCATCCGCAAACTTGGAGATATTGCCTTCAATTCCCTCATCCAGATCATTAGTATATATTGTAAATAGCTGGGGTCCCAGCACTGAGCCTTGCGGTACCCCACTAGTCACTGCCTGCCATTGTGAAAATGACCCGTTTACTCCTACTCTTTGCTTCCTGTTTGTCAGCCAGTTCTCTATCCACATCAATACTGAACCCCCAATGCCGTGTACTTTAAGTTTGTATACTAATCTCTTATGTGGGACCTTGTCGAAAGCCTTCTGGAAGTCCAGATACACCACATCCACTGGTTCTCCCCTATCCACGCTACTAGTTACATCCTCGAAAAATTCTATAAGATTCGTCAGACATGATTTACCTTTCGTAAATCCATGCTGACTTTGTCCAATGATTTCACCACTTTCCAAATGTGCTGCTATCCCATCTTTAATAACTGACTCTAGCAGTTTCCCCACTACCGATGTTAGACTAACTGATCTGTAATTCCCCATTTTCTCTCTCCCTCCCTTCTTAAAAAGTGGGGTTACGTTTGCTACCCGCCAATCTTCAGGAACTACTCCAGAATCTAAAGAGTTTTGAAAGATTATTACTAATGCATCCACTATTTCTGGAGCTACTTCCTTAAGTACTCTGGGATGCAGCCTATCTGGCCCTGGGGATTTATCGGCCTTTAATCTTGATGACATCTTTCCTATAACATGGTTCCCAGAACTGAACTTACTGACTGACTTACTGCCTATTCTGTCTCCTGGCCTGTAGGGCAGCAACGAAGGTCCTCCACTCAGTAGTGTTGATTCCTTCAGTTGCTGTTTCCGTTACTTATTTCTTTTACGATACAGGGTTGTTAGCCCTGTGCTCAACCCCCAACCTGGAGGACCAGTGGATCAATCGCTCTTCATCTCCCCTCTACCCTTCCACCTGTCCAGCATGGGAGACCCTAACAGGAGATGAATCTCCCACTGGTCTAGTTCTAGGGGTCACTGAAACACACAAGCTCCCCGACTGACCATGACAAGGTTGCAATCCAACGGGGAGCCAGAACTGAACGCAATGCTCTAAATGTGGCCTCACCAACATCTTACAAAATTCTTAAGGGGGTTGGACAGGCTAGATGCAGGAAGATTGTTCCCGATGTTGGGGAAGTCCAGAACAAGGGGTCACAGTTTAAGGATAAGGGGGAAATCTTTTAGGACCGAGATGAGAAAAACATTTTTCACACAGAGAGTGGTGAATCTCTGGAATTCTCTGCCACAGAAGGTAGTTGAGGCCACAGTTCATTGGCTGTATTTTAGAGGGAGTTAGATGTGGCCCTTGTGGCTAAAGGGATCAGGGGGTATGGAGAGAAGGCAGGTACAGGATACTGAGTTGGATGATCAGCCATGATCATATTGAATGACGGTGCAGGCTCGAAGGGCCGAATGGCCTACTCCTGCACCTATTGTCTATGTTTCTATGTTTCTATTATACAACTGCAACATGACCTTCCAACTAAACTAGACTGAAGGTGAAGGAAAGAATTGCAGATGCTGGTTTACACTGAAAATAAAACACAAAAAACTGCAGTAAAGGGCCTGTTCCACGTGCATGCGACTGCATGTGGCAAGCGCGACCAAACCGGAAGCGGGGGCCGCGTGGAGGTCGAGTGAGTGACGTGAAGTTCGAGCGAAGTCTGCGGGAAGTTCGCGCGTGACGTACGGCATTGAGGCGGTGCGTACGGCATCGAGGCGGCTGCGGGCCGGCAGGCCGTTGCCGCGCGGAATATTTGGACAATGTCAGTTTTTCGGAGCCCCGCGCGATGTCGGGGCCAGCCCCGCACAACTCCATACGGCTCCGGCCCCGCGATGACGTGCGGCTCAAACGACCACGTTAGGTCACGCTTGCTGCATGCAGTCATATGCTGGTGGGACAGGCCCTTTAGCCAGCGGGTCAGGCAGCATCTCCGAATAGAAGGAATGGGTGACGTTTCAGGTCGAGACCCTTCTTCAGACCGATGAAGGCCAAATTGGCAAAAGCCTTTATGACCACCCTATCCACCTGCAACCGCTGCTTTCAAAGGACTCCAATATCAATGCTACAGCACAACAGATACAAAGAGATGAGGACAAATGTAATTTAAAAGAACATTGTACAAGGCGACCGACTGACTCAACAAGAGATCTTCAATAAACGTTAACATTCCCATGATTTATTTCCCCTGAGATGATGACACAAGACCACAGTTGGCCCTCCCCAACTTGTTTCCCTCCAATAAAAGGCACCTTATATAATCGGTAGGAATATATTTATTCAGCTTATGTCCCAGAGTATTTGCCAGTGTAACGCTGATATATGATGTGTACATCCCATTAATACATTCTGCCTCACAATGTGGGCACCTACATTCTCAGCATTTCTTTCAAGAGGGCTTGTATACAAAAACAGGGATGTCATGTACTCCTACACAAGGCCCTGGTCAGGCCGCATTTGGAATATTGTGAGCAATTCTGGGCACCATGTCTGAGGAAGGATGTGCTGGTTCTGGAGAGGACCCAGAGGAGGTTTACAAGAATGATCCCAGGGATGAGTGGGTTAGCCTATGATGAGCGTTTGTCGGCACTGGGCCTGTACTCGCTGGAGTTTAGAAGAATGAGGGGAGGACCTCGTTGAAACAGACAGAATAGAGAAAGGTCTGGATAGAGTGGATGTGGAGAGGATGCTTCCACTAGTGGGAGAGTCTAGGACTAGAGGTCGTAGCCTCAGAACTAAAGGACGTTTTTTTAGGAAGAAGATGAGGTGAAGTTTCTTCAGTCAGAGGGTGGTGAATCTGTGGAATTCTTTGTCACAGACGGCTGTGTAGGCTGTCAGTGGATATTTTTAAGGCAGAGATAGATAGATTCTTGATTAGTACGGGTGTCAGGGGCTATGGGGAGAAGGCAGGAGAATGGGGTTTGGAGGGAGAGATATATCAGCCATGATTGAATGGTAGACTAGATGTGCCGAATGGCCTAATTCTACTTGTATAATTTATGACCTTATTCAATTCCCCTAAGCTCAGTGCCAATACTCCGGCTCAACATGTACAGATTGGTTCAAACTAGAAGAGGAGTTGACTGTGGTGATGTTCCTTGTGAGAACAGTTGTCTAGGGAGCGGTGATTAAAAGTCATCTTCAGAGTGTATTTCATGATGTCTGTAGGGAGTTTGCACGTTGTCCCCGTGACCTGCCTGGGTTTCCTCTGAGATCTCTGCTTTCCTCCCACGTGCAGGTTTGTAGGTTAATTGGCTTGGTAAATGTAAAAATTGTTCCGTGTGTCGGATAGTGTTATGGACTTGTCCCACTTAGGCGATTTTTATCGGCAACTGTCATAGTCTTAGCAGGTCACCGAAAAACCGAAAAGCTCCTACGACAAGCTGCGACAAGCATTGACCCTGCCGGCGACAACTCAAAACAGTTCAGTTGCCGGTACCTGTCACCGGCTGACGTAGGTAGTCGCCAATGGAATTCACCAAAGTCGGCACCCGGCGACAACCAATGTCAGGAGAGGACAAGCTACGTCAAACCCACAGTCGGCAAAAAGTTTTGAACATTTCAAAATCCAGCGGCGACCCAGAAAAACGTTACGACTCTTTAGGCGACTTGAGGAGACCACACACGACCGTACAGGCATCACCCCACGACCATGTGGCAACAGCCTAGTCACCTGTGGTTGCCAAAATAATCGCCTCAGTGGGACAGGGGACAGTTTCCACTAGTGGGAGAGTCTAGGACTAGAGGTCGTAGCCTCAGAACTAAAGGACGTTTTTTTAGGAAGAAGATGAGGTGAAGTTTCTTCAGTCAGAGGGTGGTGAATCTGTGGGTGCGGACTCAGTGGGCCGAAGGGCCTGTTTCCGTGGTGTATCACTAAAACTAAACTAAAAATCTTCAGAGAACCTTTTATGAAATCAGGTTAGAACAACTTGTATTATATCCAATCAGGGGCGGCGCGGTGGCACGGCAGTAGAGTTGCCGCTTTACGGCGCCAGAGACCCGGGTTCGATCCTGACCACGGGTGCTACATAGATACATG
The DNA here is from genome assembly GCF_028641065.1 of Leucoraja erinaceus. Classification (NCBI taxonomy): domain Eukaryota; kingdom Metazoa; phylum Chordata; class Chondrichthyes; order Rajiformes; family Rajidae; genus Leucoraja; species Leucoraja erinaceus. Next base: position 277,141 of record NW_026575440.1, read on the forward strand.
GACAATAGTTGCAGGAGTAGGCCATTCAGCCCTTCGAGCCAGCACCGCCATTGAATATGATCATGGCTGACCATCCACAATCAGCACTTTGTTCCTGCCTTCTCCCCATATCCCTTGATTCCACTAGTCCTAAAAGTTCTATCTATCTCTCTTGTGAATGCATCCAGTGAATCGGTCTCCACTGCCTTCTGAGGCAGAGAATTCCACAGATTCACAACTCTCTGGCTGTTAACTTTCTGGTTGCAGTGGGTCTCCCTGTGACCACGTGGGTTTTCTCTGGGAGTTCCAGTTTCCTCCCACACACCAAAGACGTACAGGTTTGTAGGTTAATTTGCTTTATAAGATGATAAAATTGTCCCTGGAGTGTGTCAGGTGGTGTTAGTTTGCATAGATAGCTGGTCGGCATCGACTCGGTGTATCTCTAAATTAATCTAAACTAAACTAAACTCGGCGATCGTTTCGCTAAACACCTCCGCTCAGTCCGTCTTAAACAACCTGATCTCCCGGTGGCTCAGCACCTCAACTCCCCCTCCCATTCCCAATCTGACCTTTCTGTCCTGGGCCTCCTCCACTGTCAGAGTGAGGCCCAATGCAAATTGGAGGAACAGCACCTCATATTTCGCTTGGGCAGTTTACACCCCAGCGGTATGAACATCGACTTCTCTAACTTCAGATAGCCCTTGTTTTCTTTCTCCTTTCCCTCCCCCTTCTCAGTTCACCCACCAGTCTTACTGTCTCCGTCTACATTCTATCTCTATCCCGCCCCCTCCCCTGCCATCAGTCTGAAGAAGGGTCTCGACCCGAAATGCCGCCCATTCCATCTCTCCAGAGACGCTGCCTGTCCCGCTGAGTTACTCCAGCATTTAGTGTCTACCTTCGATTTTACCAGCCTCTGCAGTTCTCTCTTACACACAAACTAAACTAAACTCAGCTGGTCAGGCAGCATCTCTGGATTAGTTTAGTTTAGAGATACAGCGTGGAAACAGGCCCTTCACCGGATCCGCGCCGACCAGCGATCCCCACACATTAACACTAACTGAATAAGGGGGGTGGGGTGTCAAATGGGATAGTCGAGGATGGAGTTAAGGGAAAGGGTTTCTTAAATGTGTGAGCGTAGAGACAGAGGGGTGTAAAATGAGGGTAGAAGCAATAGGTCGCAAGGTGAAAAGTAAAAGTGGCAGGCAGACAAATCCAGGGCAAAAATCAAAAAGGGCCACTTTTCAGCATAATAGTATAAGGGGTAAGAGTGTTGTAAAAACAAGCCTGAAGGCTTTGTGTCTCAATGCAAGGAGCATTCGTAATAAGGTGGATGAGTTGAATGTGCAGATAGCTATTAATGACTATCTGCACATAATCAATATGGGTAGAGCTGCGAAAAACTAAGGGGCAGAAAACACTAGTGGGTGTCGTGTACAGGCCACTTAACAGTAGTAGTGAAGTTGGAGATGGTATCAAACAGGAAATTAGAAATGCGTGCGACAAAGGTAAAACAGTTATAATGGGTGACTTCAATCTACATATAGATTGGGTGAATCAAATTGGCAGGGGTGCTGAGGAAGCGGATTTCTTGGAATGTATGCGGGATAGTTATCTAAATCAACATGTAGAGGAACCAACGAGAGAGCAGGCTATTTTAGACTGGGTATTGAGTAATGAGGAAGGGTTAGTTAGCAGTCTTGTTGTGCGTGGCCCCTTGGGCAAAAGTGACATTGAGGTTGAGTTCTTCATTAGGATGGAGCGTGACATTGTTAATTCAGAAACAAGGGTCCTGAACTTAAAGAAAGGTAACTTTGAGGGTATGAGACGTGAATTGGCCAAGATAGACTGGCGATTGATTCTTAATGGGTTGACGGTGGACTTGGAGATATTGCCTTCAATTCCCTCATCCAGATCATTAATATATATTGTAAATAGCTGGGGTCCCAGTACTGAGCCTTGCGGTACCCCACTAGTCACTGCCTGCCATTGTGAAAAGGACCCGTTTACTCCTACTCTTTGCTTCCTGTTTGCCAGCCAGTTCTCTATCCACATCAATACTGAACCCCCAATGCCATGTGCTTTAAGTTTGTATACTAATTTTTTTATGTGGGACCTTGTCGAAAGCCTTCTGGAAGTCCAGATACACCACATCCACTGGTTCTCCCCTATCCACGCTATTAGTTGCATCCTCGAAAAATTCTACAAGATTCGTCAGACATGATTTACCTTTCGTAAATCCATGCTGACTTTGTCCAATGATTTCACAACTTTCCAAATGTGCTGCTATCCCATCTTTAATAACTGACTCTAGCAGTTTCCCCACTACCGATGTTAGACTAACTGGTCTGTAATTCCCCATTTTCTCTCTCCCTCCCTTCTTAAAAAGTGGGGTTACGTTTGCTACCCGCCAATCTTCAGGAACTCCTCCAGAATCTAACGAGTTTTTAAAGATTATTACTAATGCATCCACTATTTGTGGAGCTACTTCCTTAAGTTACTCTGGGATGCAGCGTATCTGGCCCTGGGGATTTATCGGCCTTTAATCCATTCAATTTACCCAACACCACTTCCCGGCTAACCTAGATTTCACTCAATTCCTCCAACTCCTTTGACCCGCGGTCCCCTGCTATTTCCGGCAAATTATTTATGTCTTCCTTAGTGAAGACGGAACCAAAGTAGTTATTCAATTGGTCCGCCATATCCTTGTTCCCCATGATCAACTCCCCTGAACCTGGCCTGGACCATCCAAGTTCAAGTTCAAGTTCACGTGTATTGCCACATGCACCATGGTACAGTGATATTTGAGTTAGCATGCAGCCATACAAGTAAAAACAGAACACAATGTACAATAAATTTACCATAAGCATCCGCCACAGTGGAATCCACATTCCTCACTGTGATGGAAGGCATCTTCCTCCTTTGTTCACCCGTGGTGGTCGGGGCCTTGAACCCTCCGCTATGCCTCTGCCCATGGTCCACTGGTCAAGCCCTCTCGTCGGGATGATGGAAACTCCGGCGTCAGGACGGATCGGAACACTCCGCGGCGTGGAGCTCCCAGTTCGGCCGCTGTTTATCGGACACTGCAGCTTCATCCACATTGAAGCAATAGCCAAGTCTACCGTCCAGTGGCCTTGACATCCACCATCATGAAATGGATGGCGGGACTGTCATATGCTGAGAGAATGGAGCGGCTGGACTTGTACAGCAGGACCTCCAGGGTTGTTATCTCCGGTTTGCTTCCAGTTCCCCGTGCTGGCGAGAGCAGGAACAGGGAGATACGGAACCTGAACGTGTGGCTGAGGAACTGGTGCACGGGGCAGGGATTTAGATTCTTAGATCACTGAGATCTGTTTTGGGGTAAGGGGGAACTGTACAAAAGGGACGGATTGCATCTTAACAGGTGTGGGACCAGCATTCTGGCAGGCAGGTTTGCCACTGCTACACGGGTGGCTTTAAACTGAATAAGGGGGGTGGGGTGTTGAATGGGACAGTGGAGGATGGAGTTAAAGGGAAAGGGTTTCTTAAATGTGTGAGCGTAGAGACCGAAGGGTGTAAAATGAGGGTAGAAGAAATAGGTAGCAAGGTGAAAAGTAAAAGTGGCAGGCAGACAAAACCAGGGCAAAAATCAAAAAGGGCCACTTTTCAACATAATTGTGTAAGGGGTAAGAGTGTTGTAAAAACAAGACTGAAGGCTTTGTGTCTCAATGCAAGGAGCATTCGTAATAAGGTGAATTAGTTGAATGTGCAGATAGCTATTAATGACTATGATATAGTTGGGATCACGGAGACATGGCTCCAGGGTGACCAAGGCTGGGAGCTGAACATCCAGGGATATTCAATATTCAGGAGGGATAGACAGAAAGTGAAAGGAGGTGGAGTAGCGTTACTGATTAGAGAGGAGATTAACGCAATAGAAAGGAAGGACATTAGCTTGGAGGATGTGGAATCGATATGGGTAGAGCTGCGAAACACTAAGGGGCAGAAAACGCTGGTGGGTGTTGTGTACAGGCCACCTAACAGTAGTAGTGGAGTTGGGGATGGCATCAAACAGGAAATTAGAAATGCGTGCGACAAAGGCAAAACAGTTATAATGGGTGACTTCAATCTACATATAGATTGGGTGAATCAAATTGGCAAGGGTGCTGAGGAAGAGGATTTCTTGGAATGTATGCAGGATTGTTTTCTAAACCAACATGTAGAGGAACCAACGAGAGAGCAGGCTATTCTAGACTGGGTATTGAGTAATGAGGAAGGGTTAGTTAGCAGTCTTGTTGTGCGTGGGCCCTTGGGCAAGAGTGACCATAATATGGTTGAGTTCTTCATTAGGATGGAGTGTGATTGTTAATTCAAAAAGAAGGGTCCTGAACTTAAAGAAAGGTAACTTCAAGGGTATGAAATGTGAATTGGTTAAGATAGACTGGCGATTGATTCTTAATGGGTTGACGGTGGATATGCAATGGAAGGCATTTAAAGACTGCATGGATGAACTACAACAATTGTTCCCAGTTTGGCAAAAGAATAAATCAGGGAAGGTAGTGCATCCGTGGATAACAAGGGAAATCAGGGATAGTATCGAAACAAAAGGTGAAGCGTGCAAATTAGCCAGAAAAAGCAGCATACCGGAGGACTGTGAGAAATTCAGTCTAGCAGAGGAGGACAAAAGGCTTAATTAGGAAAGGAAAAATAGATTATGAAAGAAAACTGTCAGGAACATAAAAACTGGCTGCAAAAGTATTTATAGATATGTGAAGAGGAAAAGATTAGTTAAAACAAATGTAAGTCCCTTACAGTCAGAAACAGGTGAGTTGATCATGGGGAACAAGGACATGGCAGACCAATTGAATAACTACTTTGGTTCCGTCTTTCACTAAGAAAGACATAAATAATCTGCCGGAAATAGCACGGGACCGGGGGTCAAATGAGATGGAGGAATTGAGTGAAATCCAGGTTAGTCGGGAAGTGCTGTTGGGTAAATTAAATGGATTAAAGGCCAATAAATCCCCAAGGCCAGATAGGCTGCATCCCAGAGTACTTAAGGAGGTGGCCGCAGAAATAGTGGATGCATTAGTGATAATTTTTCAAAACTCTTTAGATTCTGGAGTAGTTCCTGGGGGATTGGCGGGGGTAGCAAACGTAACCCCACTTTTTAAAAAAGGGAGGGAGAGAGAAAACGGGGATTTACAGACCAGTTAGTCTAACATCGGTAGTGGGGAAACTGCTAGAATCAGTTATTAAAGATGGGATAGCAGCACATTTGTAAAGTAATGAAATCATTGGACAAAGTCAGCATGGATTTACGAAAGGTAAATCATGTCTGACGAATCTTATAGAATTTTTCGAGGATGTAACTAGTTCAGTGGATAAGGGAGAACCAGTGGATGTGTTATATCTGGACTTTCAGAAGGCTTTCGACAAGGTTCAACATAAGAGATTAGTATACTAACTTAAAGCACATGGTATTGGGGGTTCAGTATTGATGTGGATAGAGAACTGGCTGGCAGACAGTAAGCAAAGAGTAGGAGTGAATGGGTCCTTTTCACAATGGCAGGCAGTGACTAGTGGGGTACAGCAAGGCTCAGTGCTGGGACTCCAGCTATTTACAAAATATATTAATGATTTGGATGAGGGAATTGAATGCAACATCTCCAAGTTTGCTGATGACACGAAGCTGGGGGGCTGTGTTAGCTGTGAAGAGGATGCTAGGAGACTGCAAGGTGACTTGGATAGGCTGGGTGAGTGGCAAATGCATGGCAGATGCAGTATAATGTGGATAAATGTGAGGTTATCCACTTTGGCGGCAAAAATAGGAAAGTAGACTATTATCTGAATGGTGGCCGATTAGGAAAGGTGGAGATGCAACGAGACCTGGGTGTCATGCATTTCGTTGTCTCTGTACTGTACACTGACAATGACAATTAAAATTGAATCTGAATCTGAATCATGTTACACCAGTCATTGAAAGTAGGCATGCAGGTGCAGCAGGCAGTGAAGAAGGCGAATGGTATGTTAGCATTCATAGCAAAAGGATTTGAATATAGGAGCAGGGAGGTTCTACTGCAGTTGTACAGGGTCTTGGTGAGACCACACCTGGAGTATTGAGTACAGTTTTGGTCTCCTAATCTGAGGAAAGACATTCTTGCCATAGAGGGAGTACAGAGAAGGTTCACCAGACTGATTCCTGGGATGTCAGGACTTTCATATGGAGAAAGACTGGATAGACTTGGCTTGTACTCACTAGAATTTAGAAGATTGAGGGGGATCTTATAGAAACTTACAAAATTCTTAAGGGGTTGGACAGGCTAGATGCAGGAAGATTGTTCCCGATGTTGGGGAAGTCCAGAACAAGGTGTCACAGTTTAAGGATAAGGGGGAAATATTTTATGACTGTGGAATTCTCTGCCACAGAGGGTAGTTGAGGCCACACAGTTCATTGGCTATATTTAAGAGGGAGTTAGATGTGGCCCTTGTGGCTAAGGGGATCAGAGGGTATGGAGAGAAGGCAGGTACGGGATACTGAGTTGGATGATCAGCCATGATCATATTGAATGGCGGTGCAGGCTCGAAGGGCTGAATGGCCTACTCCTGCACCTATTTTCTATGTTTCTATGTTTCTACGTCTCCTCAGTCGCGCAAAAAGTCGTAGCGTCTTTCTGGTAGCAGCTAAATTTTCAGCACGTGGAAAAAAATTTAGGCGACAGTGGGTTTGACGCCAATGAGCGTAGCTTGACTTCTCCTGACGTAGGTGCTGTCGTAGATTGCCGCCGGGATGGCGCAGGTTGTCGCCGGTTTTTCAGCGACCTACTACGACTATGGCAGTTGCCTAAAAATTCGGCAAGTGGGACGGGCCCGTTGCTGGCAGTAGTGCTGATCATAGTTGGTGTATCAAGTTCAAGTTCAAGTGATACTCTACTGAGAGATGCCGCTCACAGATGGTCCCATTGCACCTCCCTACAACCTTTTAACACAGATAGACAGAAGATGCTTAGAACCTACGTCGATAGACACAAGGTGCCGGAGTAACTCAGCGGGACAGACACCATCTCTGGGGAGAAGGAACAGGTGATGTTTCAGGTCGAGACCCTTCTTCTGATGTCCATAGACAGTAGACAATAGGTGCAGGAGCAGGCCATTTGGCCCTTCGAGCCAGCACCGGCATTCAATATGATCATGGCTGATCATCCCCAATCAGTACCCCGTTCCTGCCTTCTCCCCATATCCCCTGACTCCGCTATCTTTAAGAGCCCTATAGAAACCTTAATTAAATTATATCAATTATATCAAACATAGAAAATAGGTGCAGGAGTAGGCCATTCGGCCCTTCGAGGCTGCACCGCCATTCAATATGATCATGGCTGATCATCCATCTCAGTATCCCATCCCTACCTTCTCTCCATACCCCCTGATCCCTTTAGCCACAAGGGCCACATCTAACTCCCTCTTAAATATAGCCAATGAACTGGCCTCAACTACCTTCTGTGGCAAAGAATTCCACAGATTCACCGCTCACTGTGTAAAAAATGATTTTCTCATCTCGGCCCTAAAAGATTTCCCCCTTATCCTTAAACTGTGACCCCTAGTTCTGGACTTCCCCAACATCGGGAACAATCTTCCTGCATCTAGCCTGTCCAACCCCCTAAGAATTTTGTAAGTTTCTATAAGATCCCCCCCCCCACTCAATCTTCTAAATTCTAGCGTGTACAAGCCGAGTCTATCTAGCTCAAATATTGGCTCATCCGGGATTGGAACCCGGGATCTCTCGCACCCTAAGCGAGAATCATACCCCCAGACCAACGAGCCAGTTAATTCCTGAAAAGTCGCCTATTCTTTTTCTCCGGAGATAATGATTTTAGTGTTTAGTTCAGTTTGCGTTCAGTTTTTTCAGCACTGGGAAAAATTGAAAGGTACAGGACAAATTGTGTGCTATCCAGTCAGCAAACAGATTACATGATTCCGATCAAGCCGTCCACAGTGTACAGGGGACGACAGATGGCACAATGGGCTAAGTGGTCGGCTGGCGACCGGTAGGTAGATGGTTCGAATCCCGCTTGGAGTGCATACTGTCGTTGTGTCCTTGGGGCAAGACACTTCACCCACCTTTGCCTGTGTGTAAATGTAATGTAATTATGTGAAGCACTTTGGGGTCAATGCAAGTTGACCAAAAATGTGCTATATAAATAAGATTATTATTACAGATACAAGAAAAACGTATATAACATTTAATGCAAGATAAAGCCCATCAAAGATTTGTTCGAAGGTCTCCAATGAGGTCGATGGGAGGTCAGGACCGACAACTCATTAGTTGGTGAGAGGACGGTTCAGTTACGTGGTAACAGCTGGGAAGAAACTGTTCCATTCAAAGGTATCAAAGGTATTTTATTGGTCACATTCACATACACCGAGGTGTAATGAAGTGAAAAGCTTTTTGCCATTTTGCAGCACACAAAAAAAGAATACAGACATAACACCAATGAGAGTCTTAAACACAAAGGCCTCTACGGAGGCCCGATGTTCCAGGCCGTTCTCGCCGTGTGATGTTGCTCCGGCGTCGGGAGAGTCCTCTCAGCGGCCTGGGAACCCTGGAATGGCCGCCTCCGTACTGGAGGCCGCGGCTTCCGATGCCGACAAGGCCGCGCCGGATGGAGCTCCACAACTGGCGATCTCATCGCGTGATCCCAGGCTCCCGGTGTAAAGTTCAGCGCCGCCGCCCGCAGCTGGTCGCACCACAGTCCCGCAGCTCCGCGATGTTGTTCCCGGCGGTCTCGGCTCAACGGAGCTCCAGCGCGGCGACCCAGGCAAGGCATCTCCCGCTCCACGATAGTGCTCCAGCGCTGCGCCGCCGCCGAAGCCGAGGTTCTGGGCGGTCCCCGACAGGAAACGCCGCTCCAGGCCCGCTGGTAGGCAGCCGCGAGGACGGTCGAAGCTGCAGCCCGGGAGAAAAACTGCCTCTCCGACCAGGTAGGGACCCTGAAAGGCAGTTTTCCCCCACCTTCTCCCCCCCCCCCCCCCCCCCCCACATACAAAAGTCTAGACCCCAAAACACACAAACACTTTAACTAACTAAAAATAAAAAATAAAACGGTGAAAAGAACGGCACAGCTGCTGGCAGGGCACAGCCCCTCTTCTAATTCCCTGTGCAAATCCTGTTGAAATGAAACAGCGCTGATCTGCATGCAGCAGGATCTACACAGCAGTCAAGGCGTGGAGTCACAAGAGGGAACGCACAGGATATTTCTAAGGCAGAGATAGATTTTTGAGATTAGTACGGGCGTCAAGGGTTTATTGGGGAGAATGCGGGGTAATGGGCAGATAGTCTTAGGGTCACATACAGCGTGGAAAACAGGCCCTTCGGCCCCAACTTGCCACATGGCCCAAGCTACACTGGAACATTTAGAGATGGTCACGGTGGCGCAGCGGTAGAGTAGCTGCCTTGGCAGCGAACCGCAGCGCCGGAGACCCGGTTCAATCCCGACTACGGGCGCTGTCTGTACGGAGTTTGTACGTTCTCTCCCACCGTGACCTGCGTGGGTTTTCTCCGGAGATGTTTCGGTTTCTCCTGCCTCCCACACACTCCAAACACGTACAGGGTTTGTTGGTTTATTTGCCTTGGGGTGTAGTATGTTGTGCTAATGTGCGCTGGGATCGCTGGTGTCGGCGCGGACCCGGTTCATTGGGCCGAAGTGGATCCTGTTCCTCTTTCTTCTACTTTTACACTTTCCGCGCTGTTATCTCTAACGTAACAACTTTCCACTACACTAGTCAGCGCTGCACAGCCAGCTTTGAGTTCCAATCCTCAAAACCTGTCCTAATATCCATGAGAGGAAATAGATCGGTATAGATGCATCAATCTCTTGCCCAGAGTAGTGAATCGAGGGACCAGAGGACATAGGTTTATAAGGTGAAGGGGGAAAAGATTTAATAGGTATCTGAGGGGTAACTCTTTTTCACACAAATGGTGGTGGGTGTATGGAACAAGCTGCCAGGGGAGGTAGTTGAGACGGGGACTATCCCAATGTTTAAGAAACAGTTGGGCAAATGCATGGATAGGACAGGTATGGAGTGACCAACGCGACGCAGGCAGGTGGAACTATTGTAGCTGGTACATGTTGGCTGGTGTGTGGTCAAGTTTGGGTCATGTTTTCCACACTGAAATCACTCTGTGACTATCAAATTTATGATCTAATGATGACAGTATGGTGCATATTCTTGAACTTGTTTATTGCTGTTTGTGTTTAGAAAAGCAGTCGGGGTGTTCATTACATCTGTCTGTCTGTCTCTGGAATGGAACACCTAAATACGTATTTAGCATCAGGGATAAAGTAGCACTGGAGCATGGTGCATTAAAACACCCTTCATTGTATATTTAACCATCCTATGTAATGAGGACTACAGTTGTATTTACAGCCTCCTCCTAACTCATTGGAGGTCATGTAAGTAAATACTGTTCGATACAAAATGATGAGTAAATTTGATCATAATTCATCCCCCTCACCGCCCTCTCACTTCTTACACTGAAGGCGTTCAAAAGGGGGATAGAATGCAGAGTTAGGCCATTCGGCCCATCAAGTCTACTCCGCCATTCCATCATGGCTGATCTATCTTTCCCCTCAACAAACTCATTCTCCTGCCATCTCCCAATAACCCCTGACACCCATACTAATCAATAATGTATCGATCTCTCCCTTAAAATAACCAATGACCTGACCTGAATTCCACAGATTACCACCCCGATCTTCTTCTTCTACTTCTTCTTATGCCCCCTTCGGTCATGGCTGACGCTGAAGGCTCATGCCTGGGTGTGTCTCCAGGGTTGGAGGACGCCTGTGGCGTGACTTTGGTTTACGTGGGGAGACCCGGTGCACAGACAGCCACGCCCACGTGTGTTGTCCTTGACAGATCTGGGTCAGGATCCATTGGCATGGAGGAGCTCCAAGCACGACCGGAGACCCTTTTCTGCCGCAGCCTTCATCCGCCTTCCCAGCCGTTGTGACGTTAGCTCCACTAAGGTCCCGCCATCGTCCGCGATCCATCCTGTTCCACCGTGAGGGTCTTGGTTGGATTGGCTCTTTTGTCAGAGACCCTCCCCCTCGACCTTACCGCCATGAGTGGCCCCTACCAGGAGCAATCGCTCCAGACGGCATTCGCTCTCAGGATCTCAGGACCACACGAGCTTCTCCATCACGCCAAAGGTGACAATCCATGGAGAATATTAGAGCCACTACTCCCTTCTCACCCACTCCCCCCATCACAATCTACAATACCCAGCAACAAACCGCTCACCTCACTTTAGTTTATTGTCACGTGTACAGAGGTACAGTGAAAAGCTTTTGTTGCGTGCTAACCAGTCAGCAGAAAGGCAATGCATGTTACAATCGAACCATTTACATGATAAGGGAATAACGTTTAGGGCAACCTGCGTCCAACCCCTTAAGAATTTTGCCAGTGACAGCTCTTGTTCTGGACTTCCCCAACACCAGGACAACCTTCCCTGCATCTACCCTGTCCAACCCCCTTAAGATTTTGTGTAAAGTTTCTATAAGATCCCCCCTCAATCTTCGAAATTCTAGCGGTACCAGCCGAGTCTAATCCAGTCTGTCTTCATATGAAAGTCCTGACATCCCAGGAATCAGTCCCTGGTGACACCTAGTATGTCTATCTATTTAAAGTTCATGAATTTAGTTTAGTTTAGTTTAGAGATACAGCGCGGAAACAGGCCCTTCGACCCACCGAGTCACACCAACCGGCGAACCTCGACACACTAACACTAAGGGTGAGAACGTACAAACTCGGTACAGACTGCCGCCCGTCCTCGAAGCGAACCTGGGTGTCCGGCGCTGCATTCGCTGTGTGAACAGCCTGTCCCCCACTTGGGCGTATATTTGCACGTCATTGCGTGACAACATTCACGCGTCACGCATGCCGTCGAGATGTCGAGATATCAAAGTGCCGCACGCACGCGCCAATTTTGTCGAGATAAAAGTCCTCACAGAAGATTAGCTGCTTCCAGGATCGTATCATTGGCAGATGCCACCGGTTTACAAATGGAATGGAAAGGGAAAAAAATCTGTTAAACCCACAGGGAGGAAATTTAGTATATATTTGTTTATCAAAGGCCAGGTAAGTCTGTAGGCTTTAATGTTTGATAGCAATTAATGATGCTAATTAGCCTATGAACGTTGTATTAGCGAAGAAAAACAGACACTCTGCTGTTGTTGCGCGGTTTGGCTTGGGTATAATAATTACAAAATTGTCCCCAGTGTGTATAGGATAGCGTTAATGAGCGGGGATCGCTGGGTCGGCACGGACTCAGTGGGCCACCTCGGGCCTCACCGTTTTCCATTCTGTATCTCTAAACTAAACTATATATGCCTTACGTGTGGTAGGAAATTAACTCCATTGTTAACATGCACTGTACTAAATTGTCGGCTCCATATTGATCGAAGGCTTGCAGGGTATGGTGTTATTGAGTGGAAATTTAGAGATCGCGCTCGCCAGTCATAATCTATTAGCCTTTGCTTGATGGATTTACAGGTCCGTCTGAAAGAAGGCTCTCGATCCAAAATGTCGTCGTCGCCCATGTTCTCAGCGGAGGTGCTGCGCTGCCTGACTGAGTTACAGGTACTCCGCACTCTGTGTCTTTTTGTCCTGTCGGGAAATGTGTGTCAATGGCTTCATAGAAACATAGAAACATAGAAATTATAGGTGCAGGAGTAGGCCATTTCGGCCTTCGAGTCTGCACCGCCATTCAAATATGATCCTGGCTGATCTTGTGGTATTATTGCAATAATAGAGTAAGGCTGAGCAGAGGGGCACTAGGACCCCTGCCAGAAGCCAGGCTCCCGGTACCGGTTGTGTCTGGAGAAACCCAGGGTGTGTGCAGGTTGGAGAGAGAGGCCTGGGCTTACACGAGGCTGTTGCAGTTGTGTTGTTATTGTAAGATTAAAGGTATACTCTGTTTACTCGTCGTGGTACGAGCCTTATTACAATCATAACTCGATATGGTGCCCAGAACTTGGAGACTTGTAGCAAGGAAATAAATTAAAAAAGGAAGAGGACGGTGTATCGTTTTGGCGGGAAATAGGAGACGAGCTGGCAGATATGGGGCACCTACAACCAACTGCTACGTTCACAATACAACCTCCAGAGCCCATTCGATTTTACCAAGCCTCAAGAATGGGAGCGTTGGATCAGGAGATTCGACCGCTTCAGGCTTGCAAGCAATTTAAAAAACGACAGACGTCGGCAGAAAACCATGTGAACACGCTAGTGTATTGCATGGGCGATGAAGCAGATGATGTGCTAAAGGGGCTAACTGCTAACTGCAGATGTAGAGGAGGGTTGTACACGGACTAAACAAGTCAAGGTGGGTTTTGATGCATTTTTTGTGCCTAAAAAGAATGTTATCTATGAAAGAGCTGAGTTCAATCAGCGTGTGCAACTGCCAGGAGAAATGGTGGGATTCCTTCATTCACTGCTCTCTCTATAACGGCTTCGCTGAATACTTGTGCAACTATGGACAGTTACGGTACTGAGCTGATCCGCGACAGGTTTAGTGGTTGGGGCTGAGAAGAACAACGTCTCATTGTCCCGAAAAGCTACCAAGCTAGACAGAGACCTAACCCTTGACACTGCTATAACAAAGACAAGGCCTTCTGAGAATTAGACGACAGCGGTTTGACTTAACGAGGAGAAACATAGCGGTGCTAGAGCAAGTGCTCACGTGTTGATGCTGTGCATGCTAAAAGCTACAGAAAACCCAAATTTCCCTCAAAGCCTCAGCCACAACCTGGTCAACAACACCAGGAAAAAATAATTAATTAATACACAGCCACAGCCATGTTCAAAGGCCTGCTATAGATTTTGGAAAAAATGCCCTCGCATGGAAAATGGAATGCCCCTGCTAAAAGATGCTGTGTGTCACAACTGTGGCAAAAAGGGACATTATGGGCAAAGTGTGCAGATAACGGTGCTAAAATCTTCTCATTGCTGTCCCCTACCCAGAGGAAGAAGAGAGCTTTTTCTTCCTGGGATCCGGTGCGATGCTGGAAAAGACCCGTGGACGGTGTGCAGCTACAAGTCAGACAACAAAAAACCAGTGTGCTTTAAAAAAATAGATACTGGGTGCTGATGTGAGACCGCCATGCCAGCGGAGGTGTACCATGACATTACAAGGGGGCATGATGTGAAGTGCCTGGCAGTGTCGACACGCCCATTGTAGTTGGGCCAGGTGGCAATGCACTCTCTGGTCCTGGGCGTAGCCAGAGAAACACTGCGCAGAGGCAACACGACAGCCATAGAGGACATTTATGTAGTAAAAGACCTCCCACCACTGCACTGTTTGGAAGACCTGCCATAGAAAGGCTACAGCTTGTGTGCAGGGTTGACGACATCACCTTGGGATCAGAGGACACAACATCTATGTAGACTCTGTCCAATCAGCAACATTCCTGTCAGTGGAGATTATCGAGCAGCCTACGTGAGCACCTACAGGCAGACAGCACATGCTCTGCACTGATGGATACTGCCCACAGACGGCTGGCCCGACCAAAAGCCAACTGCAGGGAGTGCTGAGACATTACTGGGGCTGATATAGCAGTGCTGACTGTGCACGATGGTCTGCTGCTGCGGGGCACGAGCTCATCATCCCATCAGCCTTAACGAGGTGATGTGCTGCAGAGAACTACACTAAGGACACCTGGGGGTTCTGACAAAGTGCAGGGGCCCGGGGCCAAACAGACGGTATGGTGGCCAGGACTCAGCAGCCCAGCTGAATGACATGGTGTTTGAAATGTAGAACCTGCATCCAAGAGCGAAGGAACGTCAAAGAGCCGCTGATGGCCCACGGAGATGCCAGACACTGCCTTGGCAAACCTTGGGAGCTGACCTATTCACGCTGAAAAACAAGACTTATCTGCTTAGTCGTAGATTATTTCTCAGATATGTGGAAGTTGCGCTACTATCACCCCCAAGGTCCACAGATTGTGGTGGTGCACCTGAAATCCATATTTGCTCGTCATGGAATTTGTGAATTTCTTAAAGTGACAATGGGCCCCAATTCTCAGGTAGCCCCTTTAAATCCTTTGCAGCAGAGTATGGCTTTATGCACATCACGAGCAGCCCAGGTTTCCTCAGAGCAATTGGGGAGGCGTAACGCGCTGTACAAACCGTGAAAAACCTGCTAAGCAAAGGCGTCAGACCCATATCTTGCATTGCTGGCCTACAGAGCAACCCCTCTACTAAACGGCTATAGCCCGGCCGAGCTGTTTGATGGGGCGCCGCCTACTCACCTATACAGTTCCTGCCCTTCCAACCCCCTGCTGAATCCAGGTTTTGCCTGACTACAACGTCGCTGGGGGCCAAAAGAAAGGGAGAAAGAGTGGAACGACGCAAGAATCCTTCGACAAGAGGACAACAGAGCGAGAAATCTGGAGCCACTAATACCTGGGGGAGGAATTGTGTGATCACCGATGCACGAGTCCAGGGCAAAGTGCTATCTACACACATGCACCTCGCTCTTATATCGTCCAGGTGCCTCAGGGCACACTGATGAGGAACCGGCAGCACTTGTTGCCGCTGCAGACAACAGTGAGGTAGTCGACGCGGTGAGCAGCCGGTGGGAGAAGAGCCAGCTCCACCAGAAGCCCAGCTCCACCAGACCCAGCTCCACCAGTGACAGGCATCACCACCCAGCGGAGAGGCCCCCCACCACAAGAGACTGTTCGGACTAGGTGTGGGAGAGAGGTTAGAAAGCCGCAGAGACTTTGATTTGTGATTTATTGATCTGTTTTTCTACAATAAAGAAAAAGAGAGTGAAATGTGATGTGAAAATGTTCTGTAAACCTGTTACATTTACCTTGAAAACCTGAAAGAATAGTCACAGTATGGTAACGTGTAAGTGTATTTTATTTCTATTTTGCATGCTTTAGATCAGGGACAGGTCTTCCAGCAAAAGGGCAGAATAAACCCCTTAAGACCTGCCGAGACAAAGGTAGTCCACCCTTTGTTCTCAAAGAAAGGGAATGTGGTATTATGCAATAATAGAGTAAGGCTGAGCAGAGGGGCACTAGGACCCTGCCAGAAGCCAGGCTGCCAGAATCCAGTAACCGTTTGTGTCTGGAAACCCCCAGGGTGTCGGCAGAGGGAGAGAGAGGCCCCCTGGGCTTACCACTAGTTTCTGTTACAGTTGCTGTTGTTATTGTACAGATTAAAGGTTATACTCTGTTTACGTCGTGGTACGAGCCTTATTACAAGCATAACTCGTACAATCATCCAACTCAGTACCCCGTAACCTGCCTTCTCTCCATACCCTCTGATTCCCCTTGGCCACAAGGACCACATCTAAACTCCCTCTTAAATATAGCCAATGAACTGGCCTCAACTCCCCTCTGCGGCAGAGAATTCCAGAGAATTCACCACTCTCTGTGTGAAAAAAAAAAAAAACATGTTCAATACATCAACGGTTTAGTTGAAAGACAGAAAATGCTGCGGCTAACTCAGCGGGACAGGCAGCATCTCTCATGGTGTAGAAGGAATGGTGACGTTTTCAGATCGAGTCACTTCTTCAGGCTTATTTTCTTACTTTTAGTTCAGAAGGTTTAGTATAGTTTTTTTAGTGTTTAGAGAATTAGCGCGGGAAACAGGCCCTTGAGACTGGCCCCACCGATCCCCACGCATATTACACTATCCTACACACACTAGGTGCAATTTTACTGTGTGTGTTGTGTGTGTGTGTCGTGTGCGTGTGTGTGTGCGTGTGTGTGCTTGTGCTGTGTGGGTGTGGGGGTTGGGTGTGTGCGTGTGTGGTGTGTGTGGTGTGTGTGTGCAATGCGTTGCGTGCGTGTGGGCATGGGGGTGTGTGTGAGTGCGTGCGCGGCCTGGTCGTGTGTGCGTGTGTGTGGTGCGTGTGTGTGCGGGTGCGTGTGTGCGTGGTGTGGTGTGTGCGTGTGTGTGTGTGTGTGTGTGTGTGTGCGTGTGGTGCGTGTGGTGCGTTCGTGTGTGAGTGCGTGCGGCGTGGTGTGTGTGCATCTGCGTGCGGGCATGTTTGTGTGTGATTGTGCGTGCGCGTGTGTGTGTGTGTGTGTGCTGTGTGTGTGTGTGTTGTGCGTGCGTGCGTGCGTGTGCGTGTGTGCGTGCGTGTGCGTGTGGGCGTGCGTGTGTGTGCGTGTGTGTGTGTGTGTGTGTGCGTGTGTGCGTGTGCATGTGGTTCGTGTGTGTGTGTGTGTGTGTGTGTGCATTTGGCCACATACCCATCCATGGTAACCTAGCGTTATGTAAGCAGGTGACTCTACTTGTGCGGCCACCGGGCCACCCCAATGTTAATAAAATCATAAAGATATGTGAAAAGAAGTAGAATTAGGGCCTTCAGCCCATCACAGTCCTACTCCACCCTGTCAATCTTAAGCTGTTGTACCTCTCCCTCCCATCTCCTTCCTTCTCTGCTCATTGCTTGCTACACCCGTACTAATGCTATCTTCTAGTTCTACAGACATTTCGCTATCTCAGGGCTAAGCCTTCCACCCGGCCTATGCCTCATTTAACGAATGTGGACACAAAAAAGCTGGAGTAACTCATCGGTCAGCTGCATCTCCGAAGAGAAGGAATAGGTGGCGTTTCGGGTCGAGACCCTTCCTCAGACTGAGCTTCGGGGGGGGTGAGGGGGAAACCGTAGACAGAGACAGAGACGGTGATGTGGAGAGATATAGTAACAAATGAATGAATTTTACCTGATGCCACCAACACAAGCATAATCCATATGGCACACACTTCCATGGCCCTGTAAACATGTGTTGATTAATATTGCTCCCCTACATGGCTGATTTAATTAAAAGCTATTATTAGTCGATACGTTCCACTCAATACATGCACCAGACAGGAATTATTAGATTCATATTTCCAAAAAGATGAAGACAGTTTGGCAATGTGTGTGTGGGCGAACATTTCCAAAACATTGTCCCAGGGGGAGCTTATTTAAGACTGCTCAGTAGATTATAAAGTCCGATCATCCTGGCTTGAGAATGTGGAGCTTGGTGTCTGCTTTTGTTTGGACCTGGCACGTCTTATTTAAGTAGAGATGCACAGTAGATGCTCATCAAGATCTCTACTGGAAGAGCTACGAAGTGCCCGGATTAATTATGGGGGCGGCACACGGTGGCACAGCGGTAGAGTTGCCTGCCTTACAAATCAGCGCCAGAGACCGGGTTCGATTGCGACGACGGCGCTGTCCTGTACGGGTTTGTACTCGCCCCCCGGACCTGCGTGGTTTTCTTCTCGCGAGGATCTTCGGTTCCCTCCTCCCACACTCCAAAGACGTGCGGTTTTGTAGTTTCACAGTGGCTTTTGGTTTAAAGTGTAAAATTGTCCCTACGTGTCAAGTGTAGTTCCGGTGCAGACTGAAGGGCCGAAGGGCCTGTTTTTCCGCGCTGTAATAGTCGAAACTAAATAAAAAAAATACAATTTGTATAATCTAACTTAAACTAAAAACAACTATGCAAGCGTCACGGTGGCGCAGCGGTAGAGCCTGCTGCCTCACAGCCGTGCAGCGTCAGAGCCCCGTGTTCGATCCCGACTCCGGGCGCTGTCTGTACGAGTTTTGCACGTTCTCCCGGCTTGCCTGCGTTGGTTTTCTCTCCGCCAGATCTTCGGTTCCTCTCCACACTCACAAAGACGTGCAGGTTTGTAGTTTCATTGGCGTGTGGGTAAATGTAAAACACAATTGTCATTAGTGGGTTAGTGTGCGGGGCTTCGGCTGGTCGTCGGCGCGGGCCCGGTGGGCTGAAGGGCTGTTTTTTCCCGCTCTGTATCGTAACTAAACTAAACCTAAACTAAACTAAACGACAACGAACAGCCCATCCTGTGAAATTTGTGGTCCTATCAGCTATTAAGCTGATATTTTCCATTTTCCCTCGAACGTTGTTTACAGTTCGTTGCCTCACTAGTAACACTAATATAAAGCCCGCCACGCCTGGGAGCGCTCTTGGAGCAGGTGATAGACCAACGCTTTTTAACTTGTCCAGTCCTCAATCTCGTGCGCTTTTATTTTTGTTTCCCCTTTATCCTTTCCCACCTGTTGAGACGTTTTCACTGGAGAAACCTCCAGCCCAATTGGTGGCGCTACTCTGTGTCCATTGTTAATTGCTTCCATTGTTCCGAATAATGGCACGAGTTCAGTGACACTTCTGGGGGGGGGGGGGGGGGGGGGGGGGGTCAGAGCCGCTTCTCTTCTTCACTGACGGTTTCAAATCCTCGACCTGCCACTGTTTATTCCTTTCCGCGTAGTGTTTTGCTTGTGGGCTACAAATTACAGCGGAGATACCAATCGGCCTGTAAAGGACCTGTCCCCCTTATGCGGCATTTTTTCAGGCGACCCTACAAGTGTCTTAGCTGTCGCCACATGGTCCTCCGGGGCGTTCACCTGTACTATAAGAAACATAGACCATTAGTGTCATGTGTAGGCCATTCGCGGCCCTTCGACCTGCACCGCCATTCAATATGATCATGGCTGATCATCCAACTCAGTAACCCGTACCTGCCTTCTCTCCATACCCCCTGATCCCCTTAGCCACAAGGGCCCCATCTAACTCCCTCTTAAATACGCCAATGAACGGTGGCCGTCAACTACCCTTTCTGCGGTAGATGAATCCACCGCATTCACCACCCTCTATGGTAATTTTTTTTTTTCTCAATCTCGTTCCTAAAAGACTTACCCTTATCCTTTAAACTGAGAACCCCTTGTTCTAACTTTTGTTCTGTATCTCCTCAAGGCGTCCAAAGAGTCGTTGAGTCTTTCTTGGTCGCCTCGCCGAACCTTTGAACGGTCCAAACCTTTTCGCGACCGTGTCCTTTAACGCCAATGGGGGAGCCTGACGTTGCATGTGTAGGTTCTGACCCTCCCCCTCATGGCCGTCCCACATGCGTTTTTTTCGGCGACTGCCGGCATCATACCGTGTCCGCCAAAAGATTTCAAAACCTAGTGGCGACAAAAAAAACTGTTTGCGAACGCTTGAAACGTCACACGCGCCAATACGTCATCACGTTTCGCCACTGCCGCATCAAGCCCGTTACGCGCACGTCAATCGACGCCACCGCACGCCGCAAATTTTACGTGACCCGTACTTCATTTCAATGTTGCTGGCAGTCACCGAAAAAATCGGCAAGTGGGGACAGTCCCTAGAGCACAATGTCGCCAGGATAACGGGTACGCTACTAGTTGCCTGGTGTATGCTGGCATCGGTGAATGCCATATTAAAGTGTATAATTACAGACACTTTAAATTTTAATGTTATTAGAATATTTTTGGATTCACAGTTGTACGTTCAGTTATTATATATGAATCAATTTTTTTTGGTTATGGGTTTTGTCGTCAGTGTTAGATGCGGTATATAGCCGCTTTTTAAATCGGCGATCCTGAAACGGCTCACTGACAGTGGCGAGTATAATCGCCTACACTAATCGTACTAGGTGGGACCGCTGCATTTCGTTGTCTCCTGTACTGTAGCACTGACAATGACAATTAAAATTGTGCGAAGTCTGAATTCTGTAAACAGGCCCTGTAAGTAAACTGTCCTGCATATCCGCTTTCTCGGCTGTGCCCTTGCGTCTTCAAACCTCTTCTGTTAACATTTCTAGTTCCTGTTTCATGCAAATCTGTTGCAACCTGTGGTTTACTGAATTTGATTCCTGAGAGGTCCGTAAAATATTGTTAATGTTTATGTCGAGCAGACTTTTTGTAATTATAAGCAGGTTTTACTTTGAGTGCACGTAAGATGTGCTCTAGGTGCAGAAATAGGTGTGCTGTTGTACTACACGGTAAAGGGTGTCATAGAGTTATGGGGAGAGGCAGGAGAAGGATGTGTACGTAATAGGGACTCGAGGCCTTACGTCCGGTGGGCACTCGGAGAATATCGGGTTACACCACACGTCCTGCTCATTTCAGCTATTCCTGACAGCTCCAGCGTAGTTTGCTGGGGCAATGTAACAGCATCTATGCATGGGGCGGACACGGTGCTGTAGACTAGTGGGGGCAACCGTGGTCTGGGGGCCGACAACCTCTTCAGACTGAATCGAGGGCGGGGTGGGTGGTGGACCATAACGGGAAAGAGGGATAGGAGCCGGATAGACTGGAGCGGTGCTCGAGGAAGGGTACAGCGATGGGGTGAGGAAGGGTATGCAACCCGATAAGGGTCCACTAACAAAAAATGGGGAGTGAATTCGACTGTCCATGGCCCCCCGGATAGCGTTGGCTAAGAGCAAGATCCCACCCAAACGGGAATAATATGATGGTGCTGTTCCTCCAATTTCCGTGATGGAATGCTCGCTGGTGGCGCATTGATTAGACCCAGGACAGAGTAGGGTCGGAGGACGGAGTGGGGAGTGGGAGTTGTAAGTGCTGAGCCTTCGCGCAGGTCGAGCTTGGTGTGTATTTTCGCGGACTAGAGCGATGGAGGTCGTTTTCTGACGGAATCCTATCAGCTCGCCACCTCCAGCTTTTTGTCTCACCGATATAGATCCTTCGGGCTCCATCCTCCTGTTTCCCTCTTCTTGTCGCCCACCCATCACCTTGGCCCCTGCCCCCTATCAGTTCTACGTGAAGAAGAAGGTTTCGGAGGCCCGAAACGTAAGTGCACGTATTTCCTTCGCTCCATAGAGGATGCTGGCAGCCCGTCTGAGTTGTCTGTTTCCCGGCCCAGGGCGAATGTGGTATTTTATTATATCGGGCCTATGATTCTTGAACTGGCGGAATAGAACTTGGAGGTCCAGCTCGAAATGGCCTAATTCTGTTCCTTGAAGTTATGAATTACTATGAGTGTGTGTGTAATAGGACTGAGCTCCCTGAGGATGTGGCTTGAGGGCTTTGTTACCATAGGAAAGATAGGTCTGAAGGAGTGGCCATTCTCCCTTTGTGCCAGCACACCGACAGGTCATTGTGATCATGGTCCAATCATAAGCAACTCGTGTCCTGCCTTCATCGCCCATAGCTCCCTTGATTCCACTAGTCCACCTAGAGCCCTAATCTAACTCTCTTCCTCTGTAAATCCATCCAGTGACTTGCCCTCCGACTGCTCCCTCTGTGGCAGTGAATTCCACAAGATTCCAACTCTCTGGCGTGGAAAAAGTTTTTTTCTAACCTCAGTCTTAAAAAACGGGGCCCCCCTCCCGCGCCTCCCCTTTAGTCTAAAACTGTGGCCACCCTCAGTCTCTTGGACTCGCCCAAACATTGGGCAAGCATTTTTCCCCTGCATCTAGCTTGGTCCAGTCCTTTTATAAAATTTTATATGTTTCTACAGACCCCCCCCCTCAGTTATGAGATACAGTCCATTTAAAAAGAAGACAGATACAACGGAGCTGGAGTAACTCAGCGGGTACAGCCAGCCTCCTCTGGCGCGAATGAACGATGGGGCGGCGTTTTGGGTCGATGACCCCGTCTTTGCGGACTGAGAAGTCCTGGTGAATATGTTAAGACTGGAGGTACTGGAAGGTTACTGAGTGGAAAATGACTAGATCCAAAGCAGCTGACCGTCTGTTCAGGGAAATGTAGAATGTTTTCATAGTTAGCCCCAGAGGGATGTTAAGATATTCCATGAGAATAATCAAGTAGATATCAAAATTTCCAGACAATTAATCAGGATGACAGTCGGTATACCTGTTGGGTGGGGGGGGGGGAGAGGGAGAGGCTTGGTTTGTCGGAGGGGGTCGTGAGGGGAAGGGGAGGGGGGTATTACATGGGTGCGTTAAGGGTGGGGTGGTTGGGGGGCGAGGGGGGATGTGGGGTGTTAGGTCGGAGGTGTGGTAGGTAGGGTGGTGATATGTAGAGAAGGTTAAATCTGTTTTACTCTATGTTGAGAACACGATATATTAGTGGAGCAATGTGGGTGAGGAGTGTGAATGGAATTTAATGCAGATATGATGAGGTCTTGCATTTCGGAAGTCAACCTGGACAGTTGACGTCTCAGTGAATGCTGAGGCCTCAGAGAGAAAACTAATTGTTGTACTGGAAGCACGTCTTCACTGGTATTTAGTATGGATAAAAAAAGGCCTCATCGTCAGGATGAATTCGTAGCACAAGTTGGGAAATTATGGTACAGGAGAAACACAGGTGATCCATGATCATGTTCTAGTGTGATTGAAGTACCGCACAGGGTACGCAATGGCCTACGCCTGCATAGTATTTTCTAAAATGTCTATTGTTTCTAGTCTCTCGGGGTTAAGTTCATGCCCTCCATTAACAATCTTGGTAAACTATAGTTTAGTTTAATCCTTGCAGGTCTTAAAGAGCTACAATATAAACTCAGAATGTTGCCAAATAGACAGTTCACCAGAAAGACTTTGTCAGCTACGGGGGCATGCCTCACAACTCCTGGACGTCATTATACCGACCTACGAACGAAAAATATTGTCAAATGCCTTATTCACCGCCTATATCCCGCTGAATTATGACTTTCATTGGAACTATGTGCACTTGTTCGCTCAAGGTATTTCTGTTCAATGCGTTATTGGAGTCCGGGACAAGGTCTCGCAGGTAGCTCATCTAGCAATGTTAGATCATGCCTGTTACAGCTTGAGTTAGCTGACTGGATAGAAAAATTGGCTCATGGAAAGGATCTTTGCAGAGTTGAAATGGTGGGAGGTGAAAGACCCTTCGAGTAGGCCTGGTCCTAGTGGCCTGTGCCTCAATGAGTTCGATGTTGGGCTCCGTTTGTTTGTCATCGTCGAGCCAAGGATGTTCGGCACTAAAAAAAAACTGGTGAAGATAGGCTGGCCAAACAAAAAGGCTTAATTAAATCGTACAAGGCAAGAAAATCAGTGCATTATTGGACAATAGCAAAAAATAGGCATTTATTTCCACCACCCACAATGCTGTCAGAATGATAATATATAGCGTTCATGCTAGCATTAAGATAGACCCAAGTTATAAAAGCTAGCACCTTACATTAGTAGGATGTTTTTCTGGGGTTTGGAGGGAGAGCTAGTCAGAGTGATTGAATGACAACAATAGACTTGGTGGAGACCGAATGGCCTACTATTTCTTCATCCTTATGAGCTGTATGACACCTGAGGACAATCCTATTCAAAATAGGATACACCCTTTGGTGTTGTCAGGGGAGATTCATATCAAGGTTGAAAGAACAGTACCAGTCATGACGGAGAACCGCGGCTCTATCTTCAAAGCATGATGAAGGCCGACAGGTGCCTATGAGGCCGAATGGTTTAAAGTAACCAGCCTATAGGTAGAATGCAGGGACAGGAAGAGTTTCAGGCCTGCATAGCAGGCAAGACTGGGTGTGCTGCCTCCCTGGTGTGCCAGGGTCCAGGGACATCCGTGGAGAGGCTGCAAGACATCCTATAAGAGT
Source organism: Leucoraja erinaceus (assembly GCF_028641065.1). Lineage (NCBI taxonomy): Eukaryota > Metazoa > Chordata > Chondrichthyes > Rajiformes > Rajidae > Leucoraja > Leucoraja erinaceus. The sequence continues at coordinate 301,464 of NW_026575440.1, forward strand.
ATTAGAGGGAGCAGCTGGAGGTTGTTGGCATGTTGGCAAACCAACGACCTAGGTTTCACCCGAAACCACTGAAGGAGGTTCTGGTCCTACACGAGTTAGGGATGTTGAGAATGAAGCCTGCTGTAAAACCCCATCCTTGTGAGGATTCCTCTGGATTTCTCAAGTGACAGGTGCTAGGAAGGTAAGAACCAGCCAGTGAAAACGGATCTCTGCAGCTCGTCCCCAATCTTTTGTTATTTTTTGTCTCGTCGACCCTGTAGTTGCGTTATTTATTTTTTAATAGTCCCTGGCCCTCTCCACTCGGGAGGAACAGGACCCTGGGCCGATCCTTGTGTGGGGGGCGCACGGGGTGGAGGAAACGAGCTTAAAATCCCCGTTTCCAAACTGCCTTAACGCAAGACAACGACTGGAACTTTGACATTCATGTCAAACGGCGTTCTCCGAAAGTCAGTGAGCGAACTGAGCTTAAATTACAGTCCGCCAACGGAATCAGTACTGATCTGGCAGCGCTACAGTCGAGGAGCTGCAGCGTGCTAGCTTTACCATCAGGGAGAGCTGGGCGACGTTCAATGGACGTGGGAGGGAGTCTGTGTGGCGCGCTGTCGGTGCGGACATGACCCCGGAGATTCAGATGGTCTTTACAGCAGGTCTTCTATTTGGCGACGGACGAGTATGGAGTGGAGCCCGCCGGGTCCCTGCTGGGAGACCACTTTTGTGGGGACTGCGCAACGGTGACTATCCCCCGCCCGCAGTTGCGGGGTTGGTTGAAGGCTGATATTGAATTTTCTTCTTAGGCCCACGCTCGGTCATTGGCTGACATGACCATGGGTTCTCGCAGGGTTGGAGGCTAGCATGTGCTGTACTGTGCGCTTCAACGTGGGGAGACGGGTGCACAGACCAGCACCCCACGTGGGGTCCTTGACAGATATGGGTCAGGTGCATCCAGTGGCAAGGAGTCCAGACGACCGGAGCCCCCTGTCTCTGCCATCCGGCCTCATGCGCTTTCATCCAGCGGTGATAAGTTTGTTGCCTTCCATCACAGTTCCTAGGTCCAGCGCTCGTCCGCCTCCGTGTTCCACCGTTGGGCTGGTTGGATTGGCTTCTTTGTCAGAGACGCCTATCACCCTAGACCGTACCGCCATTGTTGGCCCTACAGGGAGCGTACATGACAAACGGCATCGCTCTTGGCTATCAGTCCACGCGCCCCACCGAGCCTGTCTTATCGTGCGACCCGCAGACCGAGGCTGGGGGAGGCATCCCGATCACGGGCAGGAATTTGGATTTGTGGGAACGTTGGGAATTCATTATTTTTATTAATGTTGATGTTCGTTCTTAGTTATTGTCACGTGTCCCCCGACCAGTACAATGAAAAAAGCTGTGTGCATGCAATCCCGTGTCCGCGGGCCCACACGCCACCAATACATGATGACAATCAAGTAAGTTGGGGCGTAACCAGGTGTACTAATACAGGAATAAAGGATAAGAATGTGTGGAAACAGGTTTAAGTGCCCACAGGTCCGAGTCCAGGTAAAGTACCCTGGTCAAAGTAGTTGAAGTCTTACTATGATGTAGATAGTAGGTTCAGGCACGGCTCTCTGGTTGTGGTGGTTATTCAGGTGCCGAACAGCGGGGAAGGAAACTGTCCTAACTGGAGGTGTGCGTTTCACACTTCTGTACCTTTTGGCCTGATGGGAGAAGAGGGAGTGACCCTCCGTGATTATGCTGCTGGCCTTGCTGAGCAGTGTGATTATAGGGTCTATAGAACAGAGATAGATACAAAATGCTGAGTAACTCAGCGGGACAGGCACATCTCTTGAGAGAAAGGATGGATGACGGCATCTGTGGGCCGTTTCCCACAAGCGCTACAATTTCTTGTGGAAATCAGTACTCGTTACCTAAAAATATATAACAGATCTAATTAGACAATGGCCGCTCCATAATTAGGCCGAGCAGCTCTAATTAGGCATGCAGCTCATCATTAGCAAGTCAGCTCTACTCATCTCGACACCCCTTTTTTTCAATACTTTAAATTATCTACAAACATTACAGAGTCTCTGTCCCAGAGTAGAGTATTGAGGACCAGATACATAGTTTAAGTGATGGGTTGGTGGACATTAAAATACGATCTTATGGTTAATATGTTCACACAATGTTGAACAAGCGGTGGGAGCAAGTAGTTGATTCTTTGACTTCGCAACATGTAAGAAACGTTTAGATGTACAGGTATCACTGTCCTGTGCGTGACTCGGTGGGCCGCATGTCCACGTGTTTTAACTGTTTCTGTATCTCTATAACTAATTAAACTCAACAGTTAGACAGGTACGTGGATCGGAGAGGTTAAGAAGTATGGCCACACGCAGGCTTGGGGACTATTGTATATGGGTACATTGCCGGTTTGGCGAGTTGGTGGCGATGCCTTGTTTCCACATTGTACATTTAGACCCCTTCGATATTTTCCACCAGTACCTGCATCCTTTACTCCAGATATCTGGGCCAAACGAAAGCTAACAATGCATTAGTGCCCCCATTTTCTTCGGAGTCGTGTGAGTGACTACGGTGAAGACCCCGCCGAAATCTGCATTCTATGGCTCCACGCTTCGAAACGACAGGCGGCGTGAGGGGCGTCCTCCCCTTCCGCAGCGGTAAGTTTTGAAAACCGTTACCTGCGCAGTAATGATTTACTCTGCGGTATGTTTGTCACCTACCTGCGCCTGTTTTTAAACACGGGGGGGGAGGGTGGGGGGGGGGGGTGAACTGTACAAAGTTCCACAAGTCGGCGAGGTTGAATCTGGCTGGTGATCCCCCGCAAAGTTTTGCGGAGCCCGCACAACTGAGCCAATGGATTAGTCCAGTCTGTTCTATTGTTGCCTTCAGCCCCTTTCCACACTTGTCAGAAGGGATCACTTCCGACCTTTTGGTCCCGCACCGAGCCCGATACACCACGCCGGCGGGAGACTAGTCAAATGGTGCGTGGACTTTTGGGACAAGTCACAAACGCAGGGAGACTGGGTGGAACGACATTTCCCCCGTAGCGAACAATTAGTAACTTGGACCTACAGGATAATAGCTGCGGTCTTTTTGCTTTTTACCATGCTAATTACAGGTGGAGAAACCAATGAGCTCGACAAGCTGTGGCTAGATGTCAGCTTGCCCACGTCCGCCTCGCCCGGCCATCCACTCCCACGGAAGGCAGCATGACACAAGACTGGTGAGGGCGGACCGCGGAGCAGCGGCAGGCCAGCAGCACCAGCGGCACGATCAGCTCACCGATAGTGGGATCAGCCTGTTCCAATGTCCGCCTCCGCACACGGCGCGATATCCCCCGCGGCCTCCAGGGGCGGTAGCTAGACACAAAGACAAACAGGTCGTAGAACCAGAGGAATCTTACTTTGGAACAACCGCGGGCGCCATCGGATTCCTCCGGACCGCTTGAGCCTTTATTATCGGTGTGTGGAGCATTTGCTCACAACGTGCAGACCCGGAATGGATTCGGTCCTGTGGCCCTATGAAAACTCCCAAAGCAAGACCCACCTCTTGCGTGCTGCACAGTGCTTCCTAACCGCCATCAGAGGGGATCACTGCGGGTCGTTCTGGGCTGACCTTGAGATGGTTCGCAGAAAGGGAAAATAAGGTATGTGCAAGGGGTGCCAGGAACAAGATAACTTACTGGACTAATAAAATGTGACTCCCACAGAACCACTTACTCCAAATAACAGCACCCCTACTCCCCCACCAGCAAAACGGGTGGTGAAGCTGCTTAGAGGCACTGTACTCTTCAAAACATGAGTCTTTTTTACGGGCTCACTGGCCCAGGCGCCGGCCTTCTTTGGAAGATGCGGGACCTCAACGCCACCAACCGAAAATTCCAGACACCAGCGCAACAACAGCAGCGAAGAACCTACAAAAAGATGTACATCTGCCACTGGTCACTATGTTTGTAGGTGTTCTGTTTCCCTACAAAATCCATGGAGAATTGATGTTGGGGGGAGATTACACTCTTTTGTGAATGCATTGAGCTGTTAACAACCGATACTTACATCTTGAAGGCAGTATCCAAGGGTATAACATAGAGTTTTATACACAAGTACAAAACAGCCCCTCCAGTTTCCCTATCGAATCCGATGTTCCCGTTGTTTGGGTCATTCTATATAAAGAAAAATCAGAGCGTCAAGCTGAACTAGAGCGTCTTTAACGTAAAAGGTGTAGATTGATAAAACTCCCGCTAACCTTAGAATTTGTGTCCATATATTACCAAAAACAAAATAGGTGGTTGCGCATCATCATATATCTGACAAATTGAATACATTGTCCAGATATATTCACTTCAAATGGAACCTTTGTACGTCTAAAAATTATTTCCAAAGGTTACTTCATGGCCATCATTCGATTTAAAATATGCTTACTATTCCGGTGCCGTAACGAGGTGACCACAGAGTTACTAATTCAACTGGATGGGACAACTCTACTGTATGAGCCGCCAAATGGATTACATCAGCCCCAGCTGTTCACAAAAATTTTGAAACCAGCCTAGCGTTCTACGGAAACGTACACATGGTCATTGCTGTTAGATGACATACTCATGTGGGCAAAACTTTGTAATTGGTCCAAACAACTGTAACAGCCACAAAACAGTTATTTGAAAAACTGGGATTATTACCATCCATTAAATCTAAACTAACGCCTTCCCTATATGACTATTTTGGGTCATCGTGCCTCGTTTCACATGTCGGTGAACTACGCCTACGAAAGGCTAGAGATTTGACTAGGACGCTGCAATACTCATTGACATCACAAAACTCATCCATCAGATTAGTAGCAAAAGTAATTCATGGTGGCTGCCTTTCCAGCCACACACCTTTAACCTTCCATTACAACGACTTAAAGACAACAATACAGCACTCAAATTATGCAGGTCACTTTACAGACCTATGAAACTACCAATCCGCTAAAAGGGAAATAAAATGGTGGATAGGATAACAATCTGGCTTTGTCAACCACATTGTCAGTAACCTTTTCATGGTACTAAAATCTGATTCAGTGCACTTGGGTGGGGAGCCACCAATACCATCAGCCTGCTGTGGAGGTAGATGACTTCTCAGGAGGCATCATTCTTACCACACTGGGCACTAAACTACCATTGCCTAAGCATATGTACTGTTCCTATCCCAGCATGTTATACTTACATATAGACAATGCCACCTGTGGGTAAATAATCAACCACTGGGTAAACAAAATCGACACTCATGTGACAATCGCTATACAATTGCAATGGTTATCCGAAGATATTTGATATCAGCCCATTACCTACCATAAGACTAAATTTATTGCGAGGCCATTTACGCAAATTAAATGAACACACCGATGATGTTGAAGAAAAAAGTATTTGTGATATTACAGCAAAGATGGACAGCGATTGCGATCTATTCGCATCTAGCTTAATCCATATGTTTCATGGAACCAGACCTTGGGCAGCGCGACAGAATGCTTTTCGCTGCCTTGGGTAAAAGAAATTGTTTATTTCGGCATTCCCCCTTCTTGCTCATCATTCGGGTATTAAAGAAACCACAAGACTCTGCGTCTGTTTTTTGTATTACCCGATTGGCCCCTCCACCATGGGTTCCCATGGTAGTAACATGTATTAAAACATCCAGATAGACCATACTTATTGCTACTCCCGACCAAGGATAGCCACCCATTGCCTAAACGTTGAACTATTAATTTGAAGAGGAAAAACACCTCTACTACACCTGGGGACTGATGGACCGACATGAACCATGATCCTCGGCGGCCCACAGAACAGTCAACCCAAAAAACAGTATCTGGTCTATATCGGAAGTGGGGATGTATTGTCATAAACAACTCACTACAAACTGAACATCCGGCTTGTTTCTGGAATATCTGGCCAGCCTCCACTATGATGAGGGCTTCATCAGCTACAGTCGCCATCAACTGTGCCAGATTGAAGTGCCCTACTAGACTTCAGCTACTCTGCGGCAATGAACAGGCGGGACGCATTCTGTTGGGACCGCACGCTCACCTGGTAACAAAACTTATGCCTAGGGAAGTTTCAATACTAATCCCCAAGAACCAGTAGGTCCTCTTCCAATATGGGATTGTAAGCATTCTATTGTCCTTAAAGTGTGCATGATTGTTTCTCCAGCAACATCTGCTGTCACCTACCACAATACGACATTAAAACAGTCATGCTAATAGTGGCATTGGTCCTGGCACAGAGGTAAGTCGCGCTGCCATAACCCTCAGCTTGACACCTGACTATCCCCTCTGAAAATATTGACGTTTCATATCTATAGTTCTTAACCGAACAGACATGGATCGCACGCCTCAAAAATACAATGTAAGGTCTTACCCCAACAGATGAGCCGCCTCTGTATAGTTTGCGACTTTTTGTTATAGCAGGTAAACACACGAAATCATCAAGCGGCAATGAGAAGGCCTGTTTTGGTCACCACAAGCAACCACATCAAAAAAGTGACCAGTTCGGACCATCTCAAGATGGCGGAACCAGGTGCTACACATGCTTGGGTGGATATAATATTTTAAATCTCCATTCCACCAGGGCTGCAGCACATCGCAGGATACATTGGATTGTACCAATGGACCAAATTCTCAGCACAGCTGGTCGGGGTAAAAAACATTCCAATATTTTACATAAACCAGAAATGAACCTGGACCGTCCCTGCAAAACCAATTTAGTTCTGTAAATAAATTAAAAAACCCATAAAAGGGTTATAAATTTGTGTTCATAAATTTTTGTTTCAATTCGATTCATGTCCCAATGATGTTAACGACAATTCCTCCTAAAGTCCATCAAGGCAGACGTTCTCAGGGCCTTCGATTTCCACGCTCCTGAAATCCAGCAGCTTTAAAATCTTCACGTATTCACTCACGTGACCCGAAGTAAAATGTAAGATTAAACGATAACTTAACCATTTGCAGTTTGATCTTTATTTATGAAGTACGAGATGGATGACGTGCCCTCCGCTCCACCCTTAATCAATACTTACACTGGTAACTCTTCTCTAATCTTACTGTGTGTAGTCAGTACGTTATCTTGATTCACACCGCTGTTTGAAGAATGACCGCATGCGAGCTTGGCGGGGTTCTTCAGCAGTAATCCCTCATCGTAACTCTCATCATAAAAGAAATCGGATCAACTTCAACTTAGTTTCTCGTTAATCTTACTATTTTAGTTGTACAACTGTTCATAGCAATAAACTCCTTCATCTGGCTTAGATTTTGCATATTTAATCAGGATTTTAAAAATGTTTCGCTGCCCTATGTACACAATGAGTCGACAACAACCCGAGTCTACAGTACAGAGAGAACGCCATGAATGCATTACATTGAAAATTCAAATGCATAGACCTTACTTTGTTCCCTTAGGTTCATATTAAGTCCTTTAGCTATCCAAATACTGCACCAGGATAAACTAAGGGATTTATTTCTCTCTCACTTTTAGAGATACAGCGTGAAAACGCTGCTTCGCCCACCTATCCCGCACAGCGTGATCCCCCCCGTAGCTACTACCCTAAATCCCAATCCACACACACTGGGTGAATTAACTTTTACAAAAGCCAAATTAGATATAAAAATAAGGAAAATAGGTGTAGGAGTAGCCTTTGGCCCTTCATAGATCATACATAGTGCAGGTAGTAGACCATTTGGCCTTCGGCCAGCAACCGACATTCACTATGATCATGCCGTCATCCATAATTCAGTCACCCTGTCCTGCCGTCTCCCCATATCCCCTGACTCCACTATCTTTAAGAGCCCTATCTATCTCTCTCTTGAAAGTATCCAAGAACCGGCCTCCCCCCCTTTAATGCAGATAATTCCAAATTACAACTCTCCGTGTGATAAATCGTTTTCCTCCATCTCCGGTTCCTAAATGGCTTACCAACCTTATTCTTAAAACTGTGCCCCTGGTTCGTGGACTCCCCACACGGAACATGTTTCCGGCCTCTAGCGTGTCAACCCTTGAATCTATATTCTAAAGTCTGATCTGACCACTTCCTGTTGTTCTGTATCTTGATTTTGAAAAAAACCGCTGCCGACTTACGGCTGTGGTTTTTGGCCCATCGTACCATAGTCCCCATCCGCGCTCAGGACGAGAGATTGTTCCCATCGATGAAAATAAAGAAACCATTAGTGTTTAAAGACATGTTGAGATTCTCGCTCCTGAAGTCCACACGCCCCCTACGGAGGACTGTAAAACTCGGAAGTGGTGAGGAGCCTCAGTTTCTTTTACAATATGGGTGAGCGAGAGTCGCAATTCTCATCTGGCTGTGATAACACGGACACCTGTCGACTAAACTATGATGGTTTTTACTGTCCTGCAGTTGATGGGCCGCTAATGTGGTTTGAATATGTAGTTTGCAAATGCTAAAGCTGCCTTGCCTTTGTTTTTTCGGAAGTGCTATCAAGTAACATCTTCTTGCAGTCTCGCCGGGATCCACCTTTTTTACAGGTCGTTGGTGAGAACT